>NC_056729.1:801872475-801882475 GCF_019279795.1 Protopterus annectens
ATTATTAACATCACATACCAGGTAATGGGACCCGATAACATCCCAGGCTGCAGCCTACATGAACACAGCCAGAGACTTGCAGCACCTTTAGGCACCCTATTCAACTAAAGCCTGAGTAACAGGGCCAATGAGGTGCACTTCATGCTATTAGGTGGGGGTCTGTTTCAACAGTTTGTGACAGTGTGGTACACATATATCCTCCACCAGCATATATTATTAACATCACATACCAGGTAATGGGACCCAATAACATCCCAGGCTGCAGCCTACATGCACACAGCCAGAGACTTGCAGCACCTTTAGGCACCCTATTCAACTAAAGCCTGAGTAACAGCACTGTCCCAGCTGAGTGGAGGATAGCCACTGTCCTCTCTTTGCACAAAGGTAGAGCATCCACCGATTCAACAAATTATAGACCAATCAGTCTAACTAGCCTGATCTGCAAAGTCATGGGATGAAGTATCATGGAACTCATTAACAAGAACATTGACAATCTCCAAACACTCAATTCCACACAGTTTGGTTTTGTCAGGGGAGGTCATACATGTTAAATTTGGTCTAATTTTTTGAGACAGTCTCCAAAGCTATGGACGAGGGGAAGACAGTGCACGCCACCTACCTTGACCTGACCAAAGCCTTTGATACTATTCCCCACTCGGGTATAAAAAATAAACTCTCTCAACTAGGTATTACTCTGTATGTTACCAGATAGGTAGCAAACTGGTTCACTGATAGAACCCACCTACTCAAAATAGGGGAAGCCATCTCAAGCAGTAGACCTGTAATGAGTGTTGTATGCATGGATCAGTCCTGGGGTCTTTGTTGTTTGGGATACAGTTTTATTAGGTGCAGGCCAAAACCAATGGGCTATTGCTGACCAATTTTGCAGATGACTGCAAGCTGGCCACTGTCATCAATTCCCCTAGTAATGTGGACATCCACCAAGAGGGCTTCACCCAAACAAATGCCTGGCCTCAAACTGAATGCTAAAAAATGCCTCATCATCCCCTTTGGGGAAAGTGATGTCCCCATAAATTATCACAATAGTAACAAGGACCTATGCACCCAATCAGTCGTGAGAGACTTGAGCACCTAGGGTGTTAACAAACTGACTTTTCACTGCCATATTGCCTCAGTTGTACAGAAAGCTTTCTACATGACCCACCTCATTAGGAAGAGCATCTCATTCAGGGACAAGGAGGTCATAACATCACTGGATTCTTCCCTTATAACATCCATTATTGAGTACAATGCCCCTTTCTGTATGTACCTCACAAAACACATGCAGCAGGTGAAGAGACCACAGAGATTCTCACCAGGATAATCCAGGGCCTCAAACATCTAACCAATGCAGATAGGCTAAAAGCCCTGTTCCTCTACTCAGTCTCATACAGACTCCTCAGAGGTGGCCTCTGTCTGGCATACACAGCAATCTGAGACTCCGCTTTAATGGGACTGCTGCATATACGCATGTCAAGCTCCACCTGAGTAATACACACACATGACCTCAACCTGGTCTATGACATCAATAGGACTTGTTGTCAGGACAAATTTGGGTCCAGAAACTCCTCCTTCTGTGGACCAGACTCCCTCTCAGTGTCAAGCCAAGTACCTCATTAACCCATTGTAAGCGCAACCTGGATAACTGGATGGGGAACAGAAAATAGACCCCTGGGATTCCACCTGTGTCCCTGATGGACAGGGGCATTGGGTGCTAATTTGTCAGAACACAGGCTAAATTCTTGGCCAAGCTTTTAAGTGCCTCAGGGCCAATAGCCTAGTAACTACCTATGATCCTATGGCTTTACAGCGCGTAATACATGTACCATTCCACTCACAGAGTTGCATCATATCCAATACAGCCGAATCACACAATGCCCTGTATGCAAAGCAGAGATTACTTCTGAGTGATCTATATGACACAAGCTACAATGACAGTAATTGCTCACAATCCCCATAGGTCAGATACTGGGGACTTAAAGTTCTCTTCTGAGGAAAGTTTATGTTGTGTCCAGTTGTTGGTGGTGCTTGCAAAGCTACATGGGAAAATGGCCATTGCAGTGAAATATTAGCATTCTGAGGGAAGTGCAACCAGAGATAATAAACACAGCATTATCGAGTGACAGTGCCCTCACTAATGACAAGAACATGATTTATTACCTGTCTTACCCCTGTGAAGACATGGTGATCTATGGTAAAGTAGGTGTAAACCTGTGTGGCCAAGCCTATGTGTCCATGTGTATTACCCCTGAGTATGTACATCAGGTGTGGTTAAAGAAATTATACTTACCAGGATCATTGCTGTTACTGATGGAAATGACACTACATACACATTTGCATGGGGTTATGGCCATGAGTATGTGGGCAGGCATATTTTCATAAAGAACTCCAAACACCAAATATTACAGTCACAGTACAAGTTTCACTCTCAAGTCAACAAAAAAATAAATTCTTGGCCTAACTTTTCATTTCAACTTCAACTAAAACAAAAAACAACTTTCATAAGCTCTTTTGTCTTTTATTTAAAAAACATCAGAAAAAGTTTTCTACTTCCATTTCCTTATTTAAAAGCAATCAATGTACACATCATAGCCAAGCTTTCTATTTCCACCAATCATAAATCATTACTACTATTTCTTTCATGAAATATTAAAGAAAAGCATGTTAAAGAATACATAATATTATCATACAACCTCACACACTCTAAACAATTAAAGAAATAATATAAATTAAATGTGTATGAAATATTATTTGAATACATATAAATAAATATTAAAACACATTATTTCCTACATAATGAACTTAACTTCAAAAGGGGATTTATTGATATTTGTTCATTCAGGCCCAGCCACACACTGATGTTTAAAAACACTTGCCAGTATAATTCCTGCTTCTCTAGTTTCAGTGGCCACAGGCCTCCCCTTTCATCCACCACCAATTTCTCTAATATAATAAATGTAAAAATATGATCCATATATTCTAACAGATGCCATACCAATGCATTTGACTTACATTTCTTTTTAATATCATTTATATGTTCTAATATCCTATCTTTTTTTATATGTTTATGAAGATCCACTTGTGGGAGAGTGACATAGCTGGTCGATTGTATGACTGCTGCCAGTTTGCTGTGCCATGAGATGCTTCTTGTCCTCCTGTCAGCAACAGACACATTTATGCAGATGTACAGGTGACACACCCTGGATTGAAGATGTGGATGTCCATGCATGCACAAAGAACTTGTTCAACTCTGTGGTCATTATTCTGGCCTTGCTAGTCTGCACTGCCTGTCAGGCTACCAGACACCACACTGGATGTTGTATGACATGATGTGGAAACACAGACGTGTGGTCCAGTTCCATAAATGTGCAGTATGCCATGCATAGGGCAAGTGTGGGTACATACACTTTGGCCAAAGGTGCCCACCCCTCTGCAGTATGCCTCAGATCCATGGCATGCAGACATGCACCATGAAGCTGATGATGGTCAGGCTGCATGAACTGCTCTGACATTCTGACCTGACAGGGATTACTGCCACAAGCACCACACTTGCCCAAGCAACCTCTTATGTGTATGTAACTGGATATTGTACATCATAGTGTGACACTGCAGCTGTGCTCCAACTCACCATCCACACATTACCCTACTGAAACCCAAGAACCCTGAAATACTAGACATAATACATGCCACACTGTAATGATTGCTCTGATTGCTACTCAAGCCATCTACCTGGTAAAAGGTATGTCAAGCCTACAGAGCCTTGCATGAAGTGGGACAACAATGTGGATGAACAAACAGGCTGTGGCCTGCACCTCATGTGGCATTTGGTACTAATGTTTTGCTTTTGTTTGTGAGTTGAGGTATAGGGGCATGGTATGCTAGGAGAGAGTGGTTGTGCTGAGACCAGCAGTTGTAGCATCCAGGCACCAGCAATTCAGACCCCCCCCATCAGAATTCCTCACAAGGTAATTGTGTCAGTGCAGTACACACTGCTTGAGTGGTGTGCAGCTGCAGGATAACTATGAGAACAGTGCCTCCTTACCTTTTCCAGGGTGTACGTATGAATCCCCCCTCCCCACTGCTTGCCTATGATCTCTACAGACATAGACATGTTGGTAGACTACCTTGGAAACCATGCTGGAATTAAAGTCAATGGGCGTTCCTTCGTTGAAGGTTGTGTGTTAGGCCCGGCAAGCCAGCATGTAAAAATCTACTGCCAATCATTAGCGGACCAGAGTTCTGCTGTGGCGACCCCTAACCGGGAAAAGCCGAAAGACACAACAACAACAACATAGTTGCACACAGGGGAAGTAGCATATTGGGACAACTGTTGTCCCCAGATGTCTCAGCAGTGTCACATTTACAGCCATGAAAACACTTATCATGGATCTGATCTTTAACAATGTAGTGCACCTGCAGACATTGGCCCAAACTCAGTTTGTCTTGTTCAAGGTCAGATCATGCCTACCCTAAGTTTTGTACCAAATGTGTTGTTACAGACTGGGATGTATGAGGGGAAAATGACTCACCCCACCTATGCATTCATCAACATTAGGTCATCAGGCATCGTGGACACACTCTAGAGGTGTTTTACAAAAGTGCATGTCAGCGTTTAGATTGTCAAGTCCCTAACAGTCATTATCTGGGAAGATAGGTTTTTGTAGGCTAGTGCAATAATGAGCCTAGTCATCAGTGGACTACCCACACACATCTTTCCTGGGACTACCCCTCCTAGCCATTCCCTTCTCTGCAGTCACAGCCACTGTCAATGGCCTCAGACTGGCTACATTTGCAGATAATTGCAAATCAGTTACTGTCAATGTTTCACACACAGAAACAACAGTTATCCAGGATGGGCTGACACACACATTCAGTTGCTGTCAGAGCCACAGACAACTACTACATGCCAATGTATACACAATACTATATTTTTAGCAGTCAGCCACACCCTGGACAATAGCTTATTGTCTGCTCACCCACAACAGTTGATGTGGCAGGCAGGGACTTATAGCAACAGACAGACATGTAGCCTCCGACTTTCACTGGTTAGTAAGATGTGGGCCTTCATACACTGTTGTACAACCTATAGATAAATGTATGGCATGTTAATCCCCTAATGTCATTGTTACATTGTATGTGGCACTCATCACGCCTATCATTGAGTGCAATGACACCTGCAGTATGTAAGTAACCAGGCGTATCTGACACTTGTAACAGCCAGAGAGGTCCCACAGTAACACAATACACAGTGTACATAACATGTCCAATGCAGACTGTGTCAAGGCTGAAATTGTGTATTATGTCCACTACATGCTTTGGTGGGGAGGTGTATAGCTGCCATCCAGGGAGATGTCAGCTGCTACTGTGTACCACTTGCACATCCAAGAAAAAGACTAGTATGGCACATGCCTGTTGTACACAGCTGCACCTTGACTGTGATATAAATAGGCCATGCTGGGAGACAGGTATGTAATCATGACACTACACACTACATGTAACAGGCTCCCCATTCATGTAAACCACACTTCTGCTGTAACACACATCATGTGTAAGTAACACAGTGGGAAGCAGAAGAAGGCAATCATAACTGGAAGAGGACAAATAACTGTAATGGACACAGGGTGGTAGATGGTGTATCTCCTATGCCACAGCTTGTAGATGTGTCAGCTCCCAGAACCCTGCTTACACTTATCAAGTAAAGCACATTGTATCAGAGATGATGGATGCAGGAGTAGGCTGCATGAGACAATTGTCCCTGTTAGTCTGTGATACACATATGAAGTTATGGAGCCATGCAGCTCTACTGCTTTACCTTTGTGAAAACATTGTGATTCTGTGCTGACATTCCTTCCTGTGCTCTGACTGTTACGGGTTTATTGTATCACTGTAGATATAGGTGTGTCACAAAAAGTACAGAATCTGAAACAAACAGTTCTATGAGACACAGTTAATTTTGTAAGTATGCAGCTATTGCAACATCACCCAACTTAATCTACACAACATAACGTGGTGTACTCAGTACAACTGCCAGCAGATCATTTCTGTCAGTGACCAGTACAAGTAGCATGTGAAAGGCAACAGTGGATTAAAGGACTACATAATTTAGGTAGTCACCCTGTTCATCAGACACATAACTTCATCTCCCTGCATCGATGACAAGGATGACAAGGATGTGGCACAGGTATCATCACTTGTACAGGGTGTTGTGTGAGAGGCCAAGGCAGACCTAACAGGCTGGCAAGTGTGTGTGTGAGTCAGGAAGGGAAGCAGGCAAGATTGACCATGGAATGTGCCATGTGTGTCTGCAGGTGACATGATTGTGACAGTAGTGCGTGAGTGTCTGTGTGAAGACAGTCAAGCTCAGTACTAGCCCTACATCACTGTATGTTGGGCAGCTTTGAACCATGCATAGCAGAGCTGACATTTCACCATCGCCACCCCCGAATGTGATAACTGCCTCTGCCAGGAGTTGCACTAGCCCCTCCATGCTCAAGGTCAGAAGCATCGCTACTACCTGAGAGTGACTGCTGTCTACTGGGACTGTGTCCTACATGGGAAAGCCCAGGACAATGAGCCCATGGCCTGCCATATCTTAGTGTGGACAGCACAATCACCTTTGGGGCACTAGATATACTGCCACTATGAGACCATGAGTTAGCATGGCCACATGGACTCTCAGTTTATGTAGCTGTTGAACTACATCCTTGGGTCTGAGGCTCAACTCCAATCAGATGTTCCATCACAGACAATGAACTTTGAAAGAGTGATAATCTGCAATCTCTCTCAGACCAGTGTCTTTCCACTGTGCCAGTCAGCCATTCCAGGGTATCAGCAACACAGTGGAGGCAGTCATGCATGTCAGAATCTGCTGCATCTATAACACTGAGCATTCATCTGGAGGCCATTTCGGAACATGTCTGTACTGCCATGTCTGCCCTAAACATATGCCGAGTGACATGTGACGGGATACATGCAACAAGTGGTGGAAGGACAGCAGACCTCCTATGAGCATCCCTGTCAATCCACCTGTGTGGAACATCATCATCTCTTTGGCTATGGCCAGTATCAACACTCACTACAGTCATAGTGCCCACACATTCTTGTTCAATGTCCCCACCCTCTAACTGTCCAATATCTGTGGCCAAAGAAGACTAGGTATGGGTAGGTATACTGACTGTGCACAGTGATAATGAGAGCAGAAAACAGATGTCAACCTCTGTGACAGATTCTGCCCTTTCATCCACCAGTGCCTCACTTTAGCCACTATCATCATCAGAGTATGAAGAGACACTGACATCAGGTATTGAGGGTGACTGAGACCAACATCCCCTGGTCACCTGTGATAAAAAGGGAAAAACAGTACATTAGTACATGCACTGCTATGCTCTACAATACTATCTTGAAATTTATGTCAGGCTGTATACAATGCTGTCAGTATTACAGACTTGTCTAACCCTTACCCTCATATACCAGGACCTGAGGACATTACTTTCCAAAAAAAACCTTCTGTAGTTGTTTATAAATAATAAGCTCTTTATTCAAGAATCTCATGAATAATGATGTGTACACTGCTAACATTTGTCAACACTCTGCCCAGCTGACACTAAGGCAATCTGAACTGCCCTACAAATACTGCAAATCTATCAGTGTGGCAACAACTACAAGGCATAGGTATGACTGTAAACCGTGTTCCATTGGTAACACTCTGTGAAGTTGGCAATCATGCAGACAGTACATCAATCCAGCTGGCAGGCCTGGCATGATACTTTAGCAAGTACAATGCACTCGATCTACATCTGTATCACAACAGTGTTATGCTTATCAGAACCAGGATCATGGCAGCGTATGATTCCTGATGGTCCTGTGAAAAACTGAAAGAAAGGTAATGTAAACAGCAACCCATGTTGCACTATGACAGGTTAATACATCCACAGATCTCACACTTACAGTACATACTATGTTACTTGTAATATGTAAAACAAGCAGTGCCACACAAATAACAGTGTAGAATTACCACCTCTATCAACATGAAATTCCCAGGAGAGTGGTATACCTATTTAACAGAAAGCATTGTACCCATACTGTGCACTAGGTCCTCTGTAGGTGTAACCCATCTTCAGATCAATGACATGTCAGAAGTACAGCTCCACATAAGGCTTACTACTGTAATCACCATATCCCCTAAGTACATGGACAAATATGCATCATGTTGGAAACAAAATGGTTACATACCTGATGGAGTGCAATACTCCTCTTTTGAGCTATACCGATATACAGATGTGGCAATGAGTTTACCATAAAAAGTAACTGTCATACACAATGTGTTCCCTAGCTAGCTGTTTGCCTTTTTAACATGGTTCTGTATTTGTGAGTGATTGCCTCAGAAACAATCTGTGCTTCTGAACTGTGAGTTGCAGCCAGCACATCTGCTTTGCATTATAATCAGCCAATCCCATGCATCCACTGCACAAGATATAAGGCTTCAATGTACATTACAACCCCTTTCTCTATGTTGGGTTTGGAAATAGTGGGGGACAGACTCTACATCATTGCAGAGAGGATGTCTGTATCAGCTACTATTTACATGCAAATGTGTGTGCTACAGGCTGGAGCTGAAGATGATGCTGCAGGCATCCTTTGAAGGACAACATTCCTTTGAAGGACAACAAGCTGTAAGAGTAAGTCTGGGACCTGTGGTACCCTGGTTTTATAGGCAGAGCCAGATTGAGTGTAGCCATCCCACTGGGAAGTAAGGTATGTGTGTCAGGTAAGCGTGTCAGCCAACAGTATTAGTAAGACAATGCCTGCCAAAATGCTTGGTGTGTCCTACAAAACAGATAGGTATACATTAATCATGATATCAGGCAAGTGGACAACTGTCATATCATGTGTTATGCCATGGTATTCCACTGTTCAATCTGTGCTGGCAGCCCTTTGTCAAGCTCAACTGCCATATATGTATGTTACTTGCGCATCTGTTGTTGTCTGTGATATCACCAGCAAAACTTTGTGGGCTGCAGTATATTACTAGGGCACAATGTCAGTAAACACTTCAACATCCAGTGGGAATGCAGCCTACTGCATTACCTGTTGCCCTAGGAGTAGGATGAGAATGGTCCTATCTGTATGCCTTTGCCCTCTGTAATATAGATTCAGACATTCCAACTGTACTGCTTTGGGTGGATACATAGGTGATGAGACAGACATACATATCACACTTTATAATATTGATGGCCACATACATGTATTTTCATTGGTAGATGCAGCTCTACTTAGACACAGGACCATGTGTACCAAAAAGCTAGCTTTTTTCAATGGATTTTACAGCCTGAGCCAGAGTCACTGTTATGGCAGGTGAATTCCTACATGTTGTAGTTATCATTCCACAGTCATTTCCATATTCATCAAGGATACCCACACCTCCAGGTTAGAGGCACAGCACAATGCTTCAGAGATCATCCACGTGCAACTAACAATGGGCAAAGCTGCTATTCAAATTATAGCTTGCTAGAGATCACCCACTATCTCCCAGGACCCCCACTCCACATTCCTGGAAACACTGGGAAACATAAAGGTCCCACCAAACACCCTGATATTGGGTGATTTCAATTACCCAAACATTAACTGAGAGAACTACTCAAGTACAAACTCTCTTGCCCAACATTTCCTAGAATTTATAAACTCAAATGCCCTGGATCAACTGGTCAACATCCCCACCACAGGTGACAACATATTGGACCTGGTTATCACCAACATGGGCGACTGGTGTTCCACACCGGAGGTCAACCCCTCACTGGTTAGATCTGACCACAAACTAATCACTCTGGATATCCACATTCCACCACCACCCCCGGTCAAAGAAACCACCTGAAAAACTTTTCAAAAGCAAACTTCACGTTACTTAAGACCGAGGTGGGAAGTTTCAAAGCCCCCATGCTAAAGGATAACGTTGTCCAAGCTGCAAAATCCTTTACTAATGCACTCTATGGGCACCTACAAG